>NW_020955688.1:916336-934739 GCF_003031625.1 Empidonax traillii
CCCCCCTAGGCCAGTCTTCTCTCACTGAGTCTCAGGCGCCAAGCTCTGGGGAGATATCAGGTGATTCTGCCCTGCACAGGGCCCTGCCTGCCCCCGGGGGTATATAAATAAACCACTACCTTTATTTTGGGAACGTGGCAGAAACGTGCATGGCAGGTTGCTCCAAAGAGAAAGGAGGAAAATTGGCTGCTGGGCCCTCGCCCCGGTGTGCCAGGGTGTGTCTGCTGCTGCTGGAGTCCATCGGGGAAAGATGGACTGTGCTGGAGGTATTTCCCTGTTCAGGTGTAAACAGAGGGACCCAAGCCATGCTGGGTGGTGCCCCAGCCCTGCGTGGGCAGGGAGAACCACGTGGACACTGGGAATCAGTGCTGAGTCCATGCAGCACTGGGCACAGCATGGTCCCAGCTCCTACGTGTCAACACAGCACATGGTCACCAGGCCCATGGCAGGTCAGGTGCTACACACCGAGCACCAGGCTGGAACCTCAGAGGTACAAACATGTCACAAGCAAAACTTCCTGCCAAGTTACCCCACCCTCTGTGCATGTGCTGGAGTGATGTCAGCTGAACACGGCAATCTCTCCACAGTAGCAGCACACCAGTGAAATGACAATGGGTCAGGGACCTTGGTGTGGCCCTTCAGGGGCAGGTTCTGGGAAAAAGAGTTGCTGCATCGCCAGGCACAGACATGGCAGAGGGAGTGCTTGGGCAAGGCCAAAGGGGCTCTGGAGTCCTCGCAGGGCTACCAAGGTGCACAGGCAGGGAAGAGGCAAGACCTCACTGCTCTGCCAAAGTGCCATGCTGAAGCCAATCGAGGACGGCGTTTCAGCGGGGGAAAGCTGCGCCCGCGGGGCAGCAAGGGCTGGGCAGTGGGCGCTGCCTGTCTGGGTGTGTAGAGCGGCTGCTCGGGGGCCCAGCCCGGCGGGGGGAGCGCGGCGCCAGTACGGCCAGGGGCTCCCGCACGGCCGGGCCGGGGGGAAAACAAAGGGCAGCGGGGGGCGTAGGTCCGACCGGGCAGCGCCGCGCCGACCCCCGCCGAGCCCTGCGGCGGCACCCCGGGGGGCGGCAGCCCAGCCCTGCCCCCCGCGCGGCCCGGGCAGCACCGCCCCGGTGCCACATCCCCGCGCTGCCCCGGCTGCCCCCCGCCCCGTTGTCTGCCCAGCCGTGCCGGTGCGGCGGCGGCGCGGCGCGGCGCCCGGACCCGCGCGCCTGGCGGCGGAGACCCCGGCCCGCATCGGAGGTAGCGACGGAGCCGCCGCTCGCCGCGGGGCCGCGAGCTGGGCCGGTTGCGGGGGGCGGCGGTGGCGGCCCGTCCTGCCGGAGCAGGCGGGCGCGGGGCCGGTGCGCGCCGCTCGGCGGTGGGAGGGCGGGCGGGAGCGCGGCTGTCCGGGAGCGGCGGAGCCCGGCGAGGACAAGCCAGGCCGCGGGCACCCGGCGCCTCTCCCAGGCGGGCGAGGCTCGGCACGGCTCATACGGCTCGGCACGGCAGCCCCGCGGAGGGCGACAGCCCGGCCCGCCGGTGCGCGGGAGGGCGGAGGGGGAGCGCGGCGGGGGCGCCGGGCCGGCCCGCGGGGCGCGGCGGACAATGGCAGAGGGTAACCCGAGCCCGGCGGAGGCGGGCGGCGACCCGCGCCTCGCGTCCCGCTGACTGCCCTTGGGCATCGGGGCCGGGAACGGGGCCGAGCGGGGCGCGGGGGCCTCCGCAGCCCGGGTGCCCCGGCGGGGCGCAGGGCCTGGCCGACTCCATTTTGTTGGCCTGCGCTCCGCCGCCGCTCGCAGGCCCGCGGCCTGCCTGGCGGGGGGTGAGGGGGGTGGGAAGCGGCGGGCGAGACACTGCGGGGCCACCCCGTCCCGTGCCGCCCGGTGCCCCCCGCCGCCGCCTGCGATGGAGGTGCGGGCGGCGGGCCCGAGGCGGCGGTGCCGGGTGGGGGGATGAGGGGAGCGGGACAGGCCGGGCCGGGGCGCGCCGGGGGGGGGCAGCACTGAGCGCCCCCTCCCCACCTCCCCCCCCGTGGTGGGTGGGGGGGCGCCCGTCGAGGGGGGGGCCGCGCGCGCGGGGCGGGAGGGGGGGTGAGGAGCCAGGCCCGCGCGGGCGCGCGCGCTGATTGGCCGCGGCCGCCGAACCCCAACACCGGGGGCGCGCAGGGTGGGGGCGCGCGCGCGAGCCCGCGCGGGATGGCGGCGTCGGCGTCGGGCGCGCGCATGCGGGGGAGGGAGGAGGAGGGAGGCGGCGGAGCGGCGGCGGCGGGGCCTGGCCGGGCCGGGTCGGCGCGTCTCCCCATCGCCCCGCTCCGGGGGCAGGCGCCGAGCCGCCCGCGGCACCCGCAGGTGAGCGGCGGCCCCGCGTCAGCTCCCGGCAGGGCCACCGGCCCCGGTGCCGAGCCAAGTCGGGGCGGCCGGGCCGCGGCCTTGGGGCCTGTAGCGCGGCGGTGGCGGAGCGGGGCCGGCGGAGCGGAGCGCGGCCCCCGGGCGCGGCTGCCATTTTGCGGTGCGGGCCGGGCTGACCCCATTGTGCTGTGCCCGCAGGTGGATGCCCTCCGCCCGGCATGGAGCAGGCCTGCGAAGTGAGCCGCCGCAGCTGCCTCGTCCCTTTCGGCACCTCGCTGGCGGCCGCCGAGCCCAAGGGCGGCCCCTTCGGCGAGGCCCGCGGCCCCGAGCCGCCCGCCATGCAGCTGGCGGCCGCCAAGCCCGGCTACGGCCAGGACCCGTCGTCCTGCTACATCCCGCTGCGCCGGCTGCAGGACTTGGCCTCCATGATCAACGCCGAGTACCTCGGCGGCGCGGCCGACGGCGCTGAAGCCCTGCCCGACCCCGGCTCGCCGCCCCCCCGCCTGCCCGCGCCGCAGGACCCGGCGGCCGAGGCGCCCCGCGGGGCCCGGGCCTTCCCCCTGCTCCTGCGGGACGGCGGAGAGGAGGCGCCGGAGGAGGAGGAGGAGGAGGAGGGCGCCGAGACGCCGGAGGAGGAGGAGGAGGAGGACGACGACGACGACGACGACGACGACTACGAGGAAGAGGAGGAGGACGACGACGAGGAGGAGGAGGAGGCGGCAGAGCCCGGCTCGCGGAGCCGCGGCCGCCCCGCGACGCAGCGGGGCCCCGACAGCCGCCTGCAGCCGGGCGAGCCGGTGTCGGACGGCGGCCCCGAGGAGAAGCCGGAGTCCTCGGCCGTCCTGCAGCTCGTAAGCACCGTCGGGGCGCGGGCGGGGGGGCCGCGGCCGCTGCCATTTTGCGGTGCGGCGGGGCCAGGCCGGCCGCACTCCCTCCCTCGCCCCGGCACCCCGAGGGCGGGAGCCATCTTACCGAGCGAGGGGACTCTGCCGGGCTGTCACCGCGCACCTGTGTCCCGGCGCGGCCGCCCGCGCTCCCCCCACCGCTTTTTCTCCCATCAGCAATAAGAGGCACCATCTCCTCCGCCCGGGAACTCGCTGTGGAGTTCGGTGGAGTTTTTTTCCTTGTTACAGGGTTGTTTTTGACTGCAGTGGAGATGAGGAGCAGAGCTTTCCTCTCTCCTGCCCGCTCCGGCTGTAACGCTGTCAGAAGCTCTTTGTCTGGCCCGGCTTGATGTTCCCGAGCTGAGACCTTGGCGGTGGCCGGGGAGAGGCCGTGTCATGGCCTGACAGACCTCACAGGCAACAAGCGTTGCCTCCTATTCAGGCTGACTTTTTTTTCTTTCTAATTTCTCTCTACACTCATAAGTTCCTTTAGTTTTTTTATTACATATTCAATAAGAAGGGAAACTGATCGCACTTCAAGAGTTCTGAAAAGAGGTAGATGCATTTAACTTTTTTTTTGAGTAATTTTCTTTTGAACCCAAGCACAAGGGATGTTTCTCAGCAGTTTTTTTTTTTTAATTGATTTTCAGCTATGTATGTATATTTCTTGCAGATTTTCAGGTGGGTTTTTTTTTTTTACATATTTCTTAAAATATGTTTCTGTAAGCTTTAAGGTTCCTTGATGGAGGATACTCTGGGTTTTACATATTGATGCGAGGTTTGAAGATTAGCTCATTTGACAGCAGTGATATCGAAACCATCTTGCTCTCTTTAATTTCAGTAGAGCCACAGATGCCGGGCAGATCCTGCTGCAGCGTGCAGCACTTGGGGATCAGGACTCTATTCTTTTAGGAACATGCGGCGTTCCTGTGCACTATGGGAGATGGGGAAGCGCTTGTCACAGAGTGCCCAGGGAAGTGGTGATTCTAAGAAGATGCTGCTGGCAGCTTCATTTTTCTGTGGCAGAGTTGTAGCTCATGGATACTCTTGAGCGCTCCTTGGGAAGAATCCCACAGTCTTGTAGTCTTTGGTGGTGAGAGGCTGCTATGGGTCTGAGGTTTGTGCATATCCTCAGCTTTGTTTTGCAGAGCAAAGCGGGGATCTCTCACAGACATGTGCTCGGTGATGCGGTTGTGGGAGGGTCTCACTTTGTAAACAGAAGCTCGCAGAGGTACTTTCACAACACTTGCCTCAGCTATTGGTGGCCACAGAAGTGCAGCTGGTATGGTGATAAAACTGCCTTAGTGATGGAGCCTGTTATTTGAATATGTAGCGAGGCTTGAGTTTTCAGTAAAACTGCCTTCCTGCTGTAGTTAGCCTTACTGGATTGTTCTGGTGACTTAAAAGCATAACTGCTTTGAGGAAAAAAAATGTACAAAGAAGAAAAGCATTTTTTAGGCAACCCAGGGTCCTTCTTTCCTCAAGTTTTACATTCTTTCTTTGGTAAGTGCTTGTTAATCAGAGTGGTCCTTCATTTTAGCCCTGCTGCCTGCGGAATGGGAAGAGACAGAGATTTTCCTCTGTGCCAAGTTACCAGTGAGACAATTAAAATCTTTTAATTGTTGAATGTGATGTAGTAGTTAGAAATAACCAGGCTTGCTCCTCAGGTCATATATTCATGTAGACATTTAATTCCTGTCTCATTTGCGTTTGGTTAACTGGAATCAACCTTTTTTTGAGAGCCTGCTAAAACTTGAAACAAAAACCCACCCCAAAACAACTACCACAAATCCCTGGGAGTTCTGCACAGCTATTTTTAGGCTTGTCATAGCTGGGCTAGTCTTTCAGGTATCACCTTTATGCTACCTGGTAATGGGGCTCCTCTACCTTACAGCGAGACTGTCTCAGAGCTTTCATTTTTGAAGCTCATGGCTCTGAATGTGCCACTGCTGCTCAAACTTCCTGTTTTGCTAAGAGGGAAGTGTATGTGTATCTCCAGTCTCTCTGTCTGCCCCTTGCAAGATTTGAATTTTTCACTAGATCTTGTTTTGAAAAGGCTGATTTCCGAAGTATCAAGAGCGCTTCCAGCACAAGGACCACAATTTGGTTCAGTCTTTAGTGGGATGCAAAGTAATGCCTCTGGGCAGGAGGGGTGGTGGCAGGTATTGTTTTGCATGGGGATTTGTTAATAGCCCTGGCAGTCTGCTGCTCCCAAACTGCCCCAAACAGGACAGAGGTTGCTCAGGTACCATTCAATTGTAAAGAGGGATGTGCATATTCTGAAGCCAAGCTATTTTAAGTGTCAACTTAATCTTCCCTTAAGTGTATCTGAAGTTCCCAGCAGCTCCTGACAGATGTATTGTGAAGAAGGAAATGATAGCACTTGTTCTTGGGTCTTGTTTCTTTTCCAGAGGTGGTGAAGCAGTGATGGCTGGCAGCTGCTGGCTTGCTGCCTTGTGCTCATGTTGGGTTAGGAACATATAAATTTAAATAGGTGGTTGTCCTTGAATATCTCTGTTCTTTCCCGTCTTGATAAGAGCTTGTTTGTAGTGCTCTCCTGGTCTTTGCAAGTTGCAGAGGTTCTGAACTGTGTTATGTGGAGTTGGAAGGAGAAGTGGGCTCGGACTCCAGTGCTGGGAAGGATGGATGCAGCCACAGGAAGTCTGAGTGCCATAGGTCTGGCTTGCACTCAGGTGCTGAGGAATTGGAGCAGGTGGACTTGTTTCTGGCCGGACTCTCGTGCTGAAATTTTGTTCCTTTAATGTAATTTTTGATGCCTTATTACTTCACTTTCACTTGCTGGGTTTTAGTTGCTACCCACAAAGTGTGTTTATGTCGTTTGATTTGCAGTGTTGAGAACTCGGAAGCAGAGAGTTCTTGGATTCGGGTACATCTGTGCCCCTCCTGATGGGTGTTGTGCAGATTTTGCATTCATGAGCTGCTTTTTCCACGGGACTCTGATGGTTTCAGGCTGCAGAATGTGCAGAGCTCGCATCAGGTTCAGTGTTACTTTTGATTCTCCTTGTATTGTTTCCTTTTAGGAAATGCGTGATGTTTGGGTGATGGCAGTGAAGAAGGTGAGGTATAGGGAAATCCAGAGCCAGATCTTTCATCCCTAAGGGTGGCTGCTTCCAGTAGCTGGGTGTGAGGAGTGAGTGGGACATGTGTGTAGGGCTCCTGGAATGTTTTTGTGTTACCAGAATCACACCATTTGCAGAATGTTAAAAGTACTAAAGGCCAGCAGACTCCTCTCTTTAAGCCTAGAATTAATCCGTCATGAAGTTGAGTTCTGTTCTAATCTGCAGCTGTGGGAGAGTACTCTCGTTGAAAGTGTTTGACGGTGTGTGAGAGTTCCTCTGGTGCTTGGTTTATTAACTGACGTGTCTGGTGCCATTTCTCTCTCTGCTAAAAATAAACTGAAGGAACCAACACCACGTGATCCTCGCTACTCCTGTAAACATTTCTGAAAGAATCTCCTACTACAGACTGTTGATTCGAGGTATAACTAACTACTGGTAACATTATATCCATGAGATACAATAGGCATAGCAGTGGTTTGTTTGAGCAGGGAACTAAATTTCCTTGGTCAGTTGACATATTCCTGGTGGGGAGATGAATTCCGTTTGGCCGTCGGTGCTTCCTGCAGGCATCGTCTCCTGCTGTGTGCACCTGGAGAGAACGGGCTCTGTGTTCTACAGTGCCTGTGCTTCTGGTCTTGCATACATCCCCCTTTGCCACTAAGATTTCCACTGTTTAGTAGATGGTATTACTTTTCAGAAAAAAGCACGTAACTGGATCTTGCCTGGCCATGCAGTCTGATGGCACCCACTGAAGGGCATTCTTGTCTCATTTATCTCTCAGCTTACCCATAAAGGAAGAATGGGTATTTCCCCGGTGGGGGGCCCTGTCCTGGGCTGTGTTACTGCTTGACTGTAAATTTTTGAGGTCCTTAATGACCTTGCAGCACCATCATATCGTGAAAGCAGCATCACCTCTTGATGGTGGTGGAGGTGTGAGTGGGTGGGTGTTAGGAGCTGTCACAGCAGGACGTGCTGTGTGTGAGGGTGTGAGAGCAGCCTTGCTCTGAGTGACAGCAGGGTTTTGAACAGTCTGTAGGATCCAGAGCTCTCCTGCACAGCAGGCTGGATCCTGGAAGCATTTATGCTAGCATTTGGCTGTGATTGCTCTTACTCTGTTGTTTCATTGTATTTGTTCTCTAATCTCCTATTACTGATTAGGTGCTAAGTATCTGTTTGTGTGTGTATTTCTTTAGAAAATACAGATATTCGGGCTACCTGGGGTGCGGTGTGAAATTACAATGATCAGTGGCCTCCGCGCTTCGAATTCTGCAGCTGAACATGTCTGTGTGCAAATAGCAAAACCAGAGATATTTTCTTGCAGATAGGACGGTTTTGAAAGTGAGGTTCTGCTGAACGTAATGGCAGAAACCTCTATGTAATTTCTGCTTTCTATATTTAAAACTTATTTTTAAAACTTGTGCAAGAGAGGCGTTGTTCAATTAGTGTCCTGGTTAATGTACTGTCCTCAGTCATAAATACTTCAAGTCTGCTGAAGATTGTTGCCAGAGGAGTGTAGACTTCACTCAGCTATTCAGCATCGTGGCTCGATACAGCTCTGTACAGTGTAGCATATTAGTACATCACCTGCAACTGTTACAGGAAAAAAATGGCAATAGTAGCAACAAAATGGGCTTTTACAGATGGTTATTTACATTAGATGCTGCCTCCAGGCTCTGCTACCTCTGCTAACTGCCTCTGTATTTACATGCAGGGGATTTTTTTTTTTTTTTTTTTTGAAAAGTATATCTCTCACAACTTGATTTTTTTTCTTTCCTAGCAAATATTAGGTTGCTGAGGGTACAGGGATTCTAGTTTTGCTGTTACAGCTTCTTCTGAGGCCTTGCTAAAATCAATGGTAGTGGCTCATTTTGATGCTGTAGCAGTAACCTTTGACTTCAGAGCAGCATATTCTGCATGTAGTCATGGATTTGTTGATTGCCTCTTGCAGTGTAGCAGCTTCTCACTGCACCTCATTGCACTGCCTTCCCAGAAGTGGGGTTAAACTGCGTGATGTACAACAATTAAGTCTTTCTTTAATTTCCCTGTGTTAACTGAACAAATCTGTTGCTCATTTAAGAGATGTGAACTCTGGATGTGATTAACAAGCTACTTGACCCCCAAGAAGAAAAGTGGTATATTTTAAGTTATAATCAAGACAGTATTTCTTTAAAACACATTCACAACTCAAAAATCAGTGTTACGGGTGACGATTAACTTTCAGTGTAGTTGCTTAGACTATGCCTCTGTTTTTCCTGCTTGTGACTAGCAGCTTCTTGTATATAGTAATTTTGTCTCTCAGTTATTTGCCCTGATGTTAAGAAAGGCACAGGGAATAGAAACACCAGAAGGAAGAAATCCTAGCAGGCAGGGGCTTGTCCTGGGAGTTGAAAAAACAACAAAATTCATGTGAATGCCACTTCTAATACAAAAAAAACCTGTGACATATGTTTTATTCTGTCTGTATGGAGCTATCTGTGCTGTGCAATGCAGTCTTCACTCAGTAAAATGGGAGTTAAATCCTTTATGGTGGCTAAGGCATTGCCAGGATTTCCAAGTTAATGGGTGGAAAAGGTCTGTAAGAGAGTCTGTTTTGAATTAGAGCAGCAGTTTTCAACCTTTATTGATTTTCAGACCCTTAAACTCTTCCCAGGTACAGATTCTTGTCTACTGAATTTTACTTATCTGTAATAGCCTTGCTTGCATACAGTTTTGTGGCATCAATGTTTTCCCGTGACTGAGTTTGCAGACTGCTGATGTACAGAACACCTTGCAACAGTGTCTCACGGGCTGGAATTTTGTGTCGATTCCAAGGTAATGTTGCATTTGTGGTGGAGCAGGCGGGTGTGTCCCCTGCCTGACTCTCCTGTCCGGTACAGGAATGCTTGGGAAAAGTTGCACTTTGCTGAAATAGTTACTGGAAGTTCAAATGTTACTTTTGCAAAGGTGGGGTGTTACTGTTTAAGATCCATCTGGTGTTGGAAACTGTGTGGTCTGGAGACATCAAACCCCGGTGCAGGGCTTTCTGGTGCCTTAGGACAGGGCTGTCACTGGTCACCAGCATTGCTGTGCCACTGCTCTGGGTAGGGCTGCCAAGAGATACTCATGGTTTGGGGCCCCTGGTGGGGCAGGGGCAGATGCAGGTGGCATATCCAGTGCTTTTTAGGCTTAGAGGTGCTCAGGGATAGTCCTCACAGCTATGCTTGGGGATTAGAGGCGTCTCCTTGCTGAGCTGGCAGTGTTTGCCAGTGGGACAGGAATGGGGTTGTAGCAAAAGTGTTACTGAGGACACCGGCAGGGCATAGGTGTGTTTGGGCCCCCTCAGGAGCGGGTCCCTCTCCTTCCAGCAGTAGTTGCAGCAAGGGAGCAGAATGGTAGCACGAGTAAGTTTGGCGTTGCTGCAGAGCTTTGCAGAGCTGTAGTGCTGTGCAGAGACAGGCTGGGAGTTGAAGAGTTCAGAGTCGCAGTGGTTCAGTCCTGGGTAGGAGCACAGGTGTTGCTTTGGCTGATCTGAGCCGGTGCTCCTGACCCCAGTGCCCAGGAAAGGGGAAGAGGCTACTGTGTGTTGGAGCAGAGGCTGATGCTCCTGGCAGAGGCCAGCTGAAGTTCTCTGTTCTTGTTAAATTGGAAATCTGGTTCCAATGTGGCTGCTCACAGTAGCTTTGCAGCGATGATTAAATATGTGACAGAGATAAAGATGGCCTTGGTGTGCATCCATCTCTCGTGTGTCCAAAAGTATTGATGAAGCCAGGAGGAATTTCAGCAGTGTGCTTTGCCTCTGTGGAAGGATGGAAGAGCACTTGTTAAAGTTGCTTACTCTCTGTGGTTATCATTAAGATTGCATCAAGATTTATCTCACACAGGTCTTTGGAAAAATGGCAAAAAAAAAGTTGGGGAAAAAGTGTAAAATTCCTTTCCCTCAAAGGATAGGCTGGCCCTTGCTGATCACCTTCACTCCTGTCTCTAGCACAGCTCAAGCAGAAGGGTTGGACCGAGTTGTCCCACCTTGTCGCTTGGACTAGCTGTAGCCTCGGCAGTGAGAGAGCTACACGATTCCCAGGTGAATGGCTTTTCCAGCAGCTGGCAGCATCTGTCTGTGACTTTTTTGGAGCTGAGGTGCTGCCAGGGCTCTGAATGAGGCAGCAAGGCTGCAGGTGGAAGGGGCACCACGTGCCTGGCATTGGGGAAGGGAGCAGTTCAGGAGTGCTGTTGGTGGCTGAATCACAGGCAGCACATCTCCAGTTGTGGAGGTTTCCTCCTGTGCTTCTCCATCCCTCCCTGCTCCTCGGGGGGTGAAGCACTGGGATAGGTAGGGTTGCCAGGTAAAGCTTTCTGTGAGTTCTCAATAGGGAGCTTGTTCTGTGGGTTACATGTGCTGCGAGTGCTGCTGGAGGTGGCACATCCCACTGCTGGGCTCTTCAGGAAAAAAAATTTTTTAGTAAAATATATGTATAGTAATATCATAAAATAGCAGTGTAACTTGTTTCAGTTTTGAGACAGTCATCAGAACTAATGCACTGGGGACTCCTCTTGCGTTTTCAGACATGCAGAGTTTGACTTTTACGTGTGACACACCAGAAACGTTGAGTTGGATAGAGCAATCTAAAGTGTTGCACCCTGGCCAAAGGACGGGGTGCCCTTTGGTTTGGTATCTTTTAGGAAAAAGTGAACAGCAAATTTCCTACACAGTAGTATCTCAGCACACTGGAAACTTCCAGTTTCCTTTTTCAGCTCCTGCAGGGCCTCCGGTGCTTGAGCGTGCAGCAAGGCTCTCACCCTCAGCCCTGCTGGAAGCTTCCATATTCCTCTTGTTTTGGAGGAGTGTGTTCATGACTTTCTCGCCCACTGTTGGTGGAAAGATAGATCCCTGCTGTTGCCTAACAGAGAAGGGTGAGGAGGAGCTTGCTGGTTATCACACTTTTAATAGTTCCTCCCCTTGCCCTGATGTTACTTAGTTGTTTGGTTTTCCCAAGCACCTGTTCAGACTTCCTACTGTTCTGGCTAATGTGGTGACTGCCCGCAGATTTCTAAATAACAGCAGAAAGACGAGTCAGATTTGTCTTGATTCTAGTTGGCTGTCTTCTCACAGCATGCTCACAATGTTTAGGAAGCTGGGTTCACCACAGAAAGGTTTGGAAGCCTTTCTGAAGCATAAGTTTGTAGGACCTGATGCCTGAAGCATGAACCTTCCTCTGGTCATGGCTCTGAGTGTGGTTATCAGGAAATAAATAAGCACGAGATAAGTTTACTGCACTGCTAGTGTTCAAAAATTGTGATTTCATTTTTAGTGGGGATTCAGCAAAAGCAGTTGGAAGTTTCAAGTGCAAATTAAAAATGAATTTTGTATGAATGGAATTTTTATTTATTTCAGAAGAATGGTTCAGTTGGGTAGGGGGACTTGCATGCTGAATGCCACCTTCTTCTGAGGAGGTTGTTATGGTTTTGTGTAAGTGGCATCTTTGCATTTGGACCAACGAAGTGGGATTGTCCCTCTCCTGTGAGTAAATAAAAATTTCTGCAGAAGGTGAAATTTGCAAACCCTCCTTAAATGTTTGTTGTTTTTAAAGAAGCGCATGGAACTAAAAAACCCCAAATAACAACTAAACTAAAACAAGCAACAAGCCAGTTAATGTCACTGAATTCAACCCAAATTCCCACATTTTATCTGCTGAGGTTCTAATACACTCTGTGTGCATGTTGTTCTCTAGTCCTGGTTCATTGTGGTTACAGCTTGAGCTGTACAGGATACAGTTTACATATATAAATTAAAATAGCCAAGTTGCATTTTGCACAGGTTGAATCTGTTTTTCATTTCATGGATTTAGAAACTTCATTTCTGAAAAATTAATGCTGTATTTATCAGATGTCCTGCAAACAGACAATTTGTTTGATAATATATAGAGTAGCACAAAACTAAGGCTGAAAAAGGGACAGATCTGATGACCTGGTTTCAGTTTGGGGGTTTTTGCTAGTTCTCTGACATAAAAAGATATTTGTGGGTATTTGTTTGTGAGAGTTTGTAAAGTTCTGGTGATGCCAACAGTTCCTCTTTTGCTGAAACAACTAGAGCTGATTAAAGGAGCTAGATTTAAAGAGAATGTGGTTTACCATTTAAAATGTGTGCAGATAAGGAAGAAGAGTCTGTCCTCTGCTTCAGGCTCCTGGGAGTGGTTTGTAATCATCTGTGTGTTTGCATGTCTGTGCATTTCTCTGCACCAGGGATCTGGGTGAGATCCTATCCCTTCTCTCCCACTTCCTCCTCCTGCCTCCCTCAAACCTTGCTGTCAGGTGCATTTCTGGTTATTGGGATGCTGAAGTGCCAAAGCTTTCTACTGCACTGCTCTTCCATCCAATCCATAAGGAAAACTATCTCGTTTAAGTGAAACAGCGTTGCTGTAATCAGTTATCTTGGTGACTAAGACATAGTGTTCTCTTATCAATGCATTCTTTATTTAAAATTTGTGTGTGGATAACTCCTGACCTTGATCGAAATGCTTCAGGATGTAGTAATTACCCAAAGTAGTGCAATTTGCTCTCTTGGTTTTAACCTTTCAGGGTAGTTCATATGTACGTATGAGCCCTGGAAAAGGGTACTAAAAACTAGCCAAAGACAACAAATACCCACAAGCACTGTTGATAACAGAAGTTTGACCTGCATCATAATCTCTGCTGTATTTTTTGCTTGTGAATATTTAATTAGTGAGTATTTAACACTTCTGAATGATAATGCTCCCAAGATAAGAGGTAGTGTACTTTTTCAGGCATGAGTGTAGGTCAGATACCAGTTTGCTTTTTGCTGCAGTGCTGAAGCTGAAGGAAGACAGGAGTAGCTGGGGCAAAGAGCAGGTCCCCAGCAGCACAGGCTGTCTGGGAATCTCCAATAGGCTTCTCCAACTGCTCTGTTTGACTTGAAGCTTGACATCAAGTGCCGGTGTGATTATTACTCTGGTTTCAGCAGATAGCCGTGTAGGTGTTGTGGTTTGTTTGGGTGGTGTTTTTGACCGCCTGAACTCCAGCTGGGCTTACGGCTTTCTCAGTGCAGATTGATTCCTGTAAGTTTTGTCACGGCAAGTGCGGGGTCAGCATCTCAGTCTGCCTCTGTAGATGCTTTTACTCATGTGCGTGGTAGTGATACTTTGTGTGGAGAAAACTTTAGTGACCGTTTTGCTTGGCTTAAAATACTCTTTAAGATATCAAGTAGATATAATTTTTCTTTCCTTTTTTTTTGGCTTTTTTTCCAACTGATGTGGTTGTAATTCCAAAAAATATTTAAAACATGAGTATTTGTTAATGAGGATTAAATTTTGGCTTCCATCACAAGCAGTTACTAATTTCACTTCTGAACTTTGCTTCGGTGTTGTTCTTAGTCTCATCATCTCCTTCTTACCTTTCCACGCAACATTCACAAGCAAAGATTATTTCTGAATTGCTATTTTCTTTCCTTCTGTCTGTGTCCATTCATTTCTCAGTGTGTGAGTGTTGGAGCTGAGTGAAGTAATGAACCGTGGATCACTCAGATATCTTTCTACCCTCCCTTCGTTAAGAGCAGTACAGAGGTAAGAGCTGACCTTTTAACTGTCTCTGACTGTCAGCAGCAGACACTGTATGGGAACTGAAGCCATTGCTGCTTCATTTCTATGATCAGAGTTAAAGGATCTGGGCTCCCCTGTGATAGGAGCTGCGTGGACAGAAGGATAATTCTGAGCTCAGAGGGCTGAGGTTGCAACTGCTCTGCTTTGTCTTGAACTGTAAGTTAACTCAATGAGGTTGAGCTTTAGCTGGAAGGAAACAGCATCTCATGAAAATTTTTGAGGCAGCTTTAGCAATGCCCTCTCAGGCTAGTTCTAGGAGTACTTTTAATAGGGAGAATTTGCCCCAGTTGCTGCCCCTCCTTTGCGAGGGAAGAGGGTGAATAACCTGTTGTGTGATGGTGAAATGGCAGGAATTGGGAGTGGCATGTCCTGGGCATTGTGCACCTGTGACACCAACCATGTGGTTTGTTGTGTTAGTGGATAACTTCGTTATAGAATCATGGAATGGTTTGGATTGGGAGGGACCGTAAAGACAATCTAGTTCCAATGCTCCTGCCATGGGCAGGGACTCCTTCCATTAGATCAAGTTGCTCCAAGCTCCATTCAGGCTGGCCTTGAACACTTGCAGGGATGGGGCAGCCACAGCTTCTCTGGGCAGCCTGTGCCAGTGCCTCCCCACCCTCACAGTAAAGAATTTTTTCCTCACATCCAATCTAAACATACCTTATTTCAGATTAAGAGCATTGCCCCTTGTCACTCCATACCCTCATAAAAATTCCCTCTCCAGCAGACCATTTGGCCCAGGCTATTCAGGTGCTTTCAGATGTCATCTCTTTCTCAAGTTTGTTTTGTTAATTTTATTTTTTTTCCTGGTACAAAAAGCTGTTGATCTTCAGCCAGTTCAGCCATATCTCAGAGTGGGTTGGTAGCCCATAGGAATTAGGTGAACTCCTTGTTATCTCTTTATCCTGTTAGGGAAAAATAATTGTCATTGAGTTTTAAGGAATAAAAGTTGGTCGTGGGGAAGACGGACTGACCCTCACCAAGCTTTCAGTTCTAACTAATAAGAAGTAGGTATTGTGAGCAGCTTGTTTGTAATCCTGGGTGTAGATGGGCTGCAGGGAGAAGCACAAGAGTTGCTGCCCTGGGAATGAGGAGGTTTGAAGAGAGCACTGGAAGCTTATGGGGCAGAGTTGTTGCTGCCTTCTGCCCCTGGCACTGATGTTTGGGCTGGCTCATGTTCCGGGTGTGACTTACCTGGCAGTTCCAGTGGGGTGAGATCTGCTCAGGAGATATCCATGCTCCTGCTGCAGGGTGCTGGGCAGATATCTGCTGCACACTCACACTCAGAGGAAAAAGCCATTAGTGTCATTGTTTATGCTGTATTGGTTAATTATCTTTTGGATGTGGCCGCCTCCTTTTCTTCCCTGGCTTTGATTCTGTCCAGTTCGTGCCTGAAACAGGCTTGGCAGGATCTTCCTCCCTTATTCTCAGGAGTCAGTGGCTTCCTTCTGGCTTTTCTCTGTCCTTGTACACAATCTTTTTTGCTGCCCCAGCCTTTCTCCAAAAGCATGTTCTGTCCTTTGCTTCACTGAATAATGTCTTGTTTATAAAGTCAGGAATCAACTGTAATAGGGCTTTCTTGGCCAGTATTTCCACAATGGCTTTCCAAAGCAGGTCTGAGTTGGAAGTGAGCAGATTTACAGTGGCTGCAGATCCGTGCTCGGTCTCTGGACAGATAGCTCTTTGGGTATATGAAGCTGAAAATGTCTGTAACAGTAGATATATCTCTGCCCCTTAGTGTGCAGTTTGGTCTTGCTGTGGCTCTGCCAAGATGGTCACATCCCTGGTCACGCTGCTGGGGCACGTGGAGTGTCTGCAGCTGTGCCTCCAGCAGTGCTGGAGGGGATGGTGCTGCTCTGATTGTTATTCAGAGATGTCCAGTGCTGCAGGAAAGGTGCAGCCTGTGGCTGTCAGCCTAGTGTGTGTGTCTGTGGGCTTTCTGCTTTATGCCACTTCTTCCAGCAAGATTAATGGATTGAACAGCAGCTTCCAATGACAGAGCCAAGAGTGGTTATTGGATAAAGGCTATTTTGTCTACTTTTTAATGATGTGGTTATTTTAAATGTAGGAATATTGGTGACAGACAGTTGATGACTAGCAGTATTATGTACCATAATAAAATCTCTTCAAAATGTAAGATTTCTTTCCTTGATATGTTTCATTATTTGCTGTATGGTGAGAATTTCAGGAGGATGAAGGTACTTGGCTTTCTAATAGAAAGCCTCCTTCTAGTGAAGCTGAGCACAAGCGTTTGGTATTTCACTCATTGAATTGCACACCATGTTTGGCACAGAACAAATTTAAGAGGTGACTTTGCAGGTAGTGTTTGTGTTATCCTGCTGCTGAACCTCTGCTTGTGACCTCTTCCACAGTGATCCTTTGGGTCTTGCATCAGTGCAGAGGGTTTGATTAAAAACATCTGCAAGGTACAGTCTTGTTTTGTCCAAAAATAGCACAAAGTGATCTGAAATGCTGTGTATTGTCTAGAGTTTAGGCTGTAGCTTGTCACATCTGAACAGCAAATTAATGCCAAACAGTTGATAACAGAGTAGACAGTACTGACTCCCTTTAGAACATCTAACAGTACAAAACCATGATGTTGCTTATCTGTGGAGGAAGGCCATGTTTCTTACCTGCTTTGGATTTCTTCAGTGTATCATCTCCAGTGGAGTTAAAACGTGGTACCTACCTGATGTGCAGTGGCTCAAAAGTTTTCTTGTTATTTAAACACTTGAATGTTTCCATCCTCTGAAGGTGAACAGTGCTGTGATCAGATGTAGGGACTACATCTGATGATTGTTGTGTTTTAAAAACGTGGGCTTTCCCTCGTTCGCAGAAAAGTCCCCATTACTTCAGGGCTGAATTCTTTGCCATTGGAATATATCAGCAGTTTGATCTTGGCATAGTAAAGGGTAATTATAATAGGAATGAAATTTGCTATATTCTGACCCAGGAAATACATACTTTGGGGCTGTAATTTTGGCATCACACAGCAGTTTAAAGAAAGAGCCTTACTGTACCTGGATAGGACAACAACTGCTGCTTTTGCTCCTCTGCTGTTGTTTTTTTAATGTTATAAGTTTTAACTCACTAGCAAACTTCTTTTTCCTGTGGAAATGTACAGGCATCTCTGGCAGGTTGGTGGTATTTAGGGGGAGTAGAGAGGAAAATCATGCAAGACTGTGACCTGCTACAGTGCATCCTGTCACGAGGCTCTTCCTTGGGGTCATGGTGCTTCCTAATCTGCCTCTGCAATCCCTGGTGGGGCCTTTGTGGTGGGTGATGATGAGTTCAACACCTGACTGCTAATTCCAGGGAAGGGAGACAGCAAACCCTGGAGGAATGAGAATAGCTGCTGACTTCTTGGAAAGAGAGATTTAGGCATTGTCTGAATAGTTTCTTGAAAGCTACCTTTTCATCCGGGCACCTGTGTGGGGTGTTGGAGGGTGACAAAGAACTGATTTAAATGCAGACTTGCCTCGGGGCAAGGGTTGTGGGTGTCCCTCAGGTGGATCAATGTGAATGGCTCTGGCAAATCTCCAGCACTGTGGTTTCACTGCTCAGTCCGGCTGGCTGAGCTCAGGTTACAGTTGTCAGTAAGATCCACATCCATTGTATGTGTATGCACGACATCAGAGATTATCAGTTTGGATATACATGTGCCCCTTAAAGCCCAGGATGGAAATCTGTGTAAAAAATTTGAGGCAAAAGTCACATGTACAGGGGGAACAGAAGGTGGAAATGGACCAAAAAAAGAGGGGTTTTGCATCTGAAAGTACATCTGCATTTAAAAAGCAGCAGTCAAGGCAGCATCTCAGGTGCTCATGGAGGTGGAAGCTGCAGCAAGGCACTGGCAGAGCAAGGGGCTGCAGCCTTTCTGTTCCTGATCCCTGCTCAGCTCTAAGTTATTGTGTGGCTTTTGATGAGTGAGTGAGAAGAATTTCAACAATGTAGTCTGTAACATCATTACCTGCTTTTTTTTTCATGTGACAGGATTTATCCTTTTGTATTTTCTTTAACCACATGAAGAAAACCCATAAAACTCAACCTGAAGCAGACTATACGTTTTATTAGAGAGGTCTGTTGTGTTTTTGTTGCTGGGATGTCAAACTGGGAACGGCAAGAAACGTGCCTCAAGCAGGGTGGTGAGGAGGATGGAGAAGTGAAGCGAGAAGGTGTGTGTTTGTACTATGACAGCCTTAATGAGGAGCATATTGCTTGCGCTTGTTGGCAGGAGAAATACCTCCAGCACTTCTTGGAGCTCTTAAATGCTGAACCCCCCTGGGATGTGTTGGTGGATGCTGTTAAACAGGCAGGATACTTCACAGCTGGGCACAGGGACTCCTGATTCCTGTGAAAACCCACTGTACCTTGGCTTGGCTCAATTAGTCACAACACGGCAAAGCTCCTGGATCCTCTCCTTGGCAGAGGTTCCTGCTGGTGGTGCACATCCAACCAGAGAGCAAACAGCACGGGATCTGCTCTCTGCTCTTGGACAGTGATACAGAAATGGCATTAAG